>NC_069500.1:995418805-995466305 GCF_027579735.1 Bombina bombina | reverse complement strand
AAGGATACTATACGAGTGTGTGAAGTGACAATGAAAAAGACAGTGAGAGGTGTATTACTTGCTATATACTTTTCACTATGAATGTGGAATTAATGTCTTATATACTTTTGCCCTGTAAGAAATATTACTGACATTAAACCTTCCTTGAATATGTGGGATTAATGGCTATAAACCTGCAGTTTGTATGTAGTATAGTGGGTTATATCCCTCATCCCTGTAACTGTGATTAATACCAATCACAAACATGAAATAGGAGTGAAGACCTGAATAAGAAAGCAGGAAAAGAGAACACAAAAACAAGTGGGAAATGGAGAATTTAGAGAATATCCCCCTCCAGTGCCACCCACCTCCACAATTACATTTAGTGCATTTCTTAGTTCCCTTTTTCAAATTAAATTACTCCTGCCCCATAGACTTTGTAAGAGATATCTACAGGTGTTTTTACCCATGCATTATCATAATAACCACATTGTAATTGTAGCACTTGTTTCAGCTTGTTTAATTTTAATCCTAAAAACTTTTAACAAGTTTACATAAAAACTAAATTGTAATATGAAGCTTATTCTTGTAAATAAAGGAACCACTTCTCTGGCTACCCAGAATATCTGTTTATTATTATGAAACACAATTTATGTTATTTTCCACCATTATTCTGAAATGGTAAAAGATTTAAGCAAATTCCCTCAAATTCAACTTATTGATAATAATTACAACTTTATTGACAAGACAACATTTTTAAGATTAAGATTTTCTCACAGTCACAAATGTACACAAACATCTGAAATATTTGCAATAAAGTTACATATTTCAGTACAGCACATTGTGTTACGGAGCAAAACAGTCATACAACTCTTGCAGTACACTGCATAAAAATGACAATCTTAACTGTTTAAAAATATAAGGAAAATAATAATTAGATTTCTCTTTCTTTCCATGGAAAAATACATGATTTTACTAAGGAATTTCCATGCATAATAAATAAATCTTACTTTTTTGTGCATCTGACATCTTGTGGTTCTTCTGACAAGGATTTCTGACAATTCCAAAATACTGTTAAATGGAAATATAAACTCTATTCTTCGTACATAGATCTGAAAAGTAAAAAACAGACACTGGTCTCTCTAGACTAGACTGTCATGCAAATTATTTATCTCCTTAATGTTTCCTACTTATTTTCTCAAATGTAATTATTTATTTGTTATTCAGAAATACATATATTTTTAAATAGATTAAAAATATATTGTAAAACATGCATTCATATTCACGTACTTGTTTGTTGAATTGTTTGTGTAGTATAGCAATATAGTTTTATATATAGAATGAACATAACAACACAGGCCTAGATTATGAGTGGATCGCAATATTGAGCTTTCGTTAGTGCAATATTTACACTACACTCAGTAATACCAGGGCACGTTAACGTGCGCTGGTGTAACAAGTCCAGACATCCCAACCTGCAAAAACTAATTTCAGGGAGGTGGCTTCACCTGCTACTGTGCCCCCCCCCCTAGTTATATATTGGACACCTTGAAACCCCAAATAAGATAGAGACTTATCATTAAAGTAGCTTCCCACTAAAGTCACATTAAAAAAAGTAGCTTTATTGCTAAACCACATACAACAAACTTTTTTTCCAGTGATTGTACGCTTGTTGAATGCTTTAATATTTTAGAATACGAAGATTCATTACGTGCAGTATATAAGGTAGTATTTGTGTTTTATTTTATTAAAATCAGTGGGGGCAATCAGTGGGGGCTTTTTGGTTGATGTATGCTTTGAGGGTTCTATAACATCCCAGCAACTAAAGGCATTCCTTAAAGAAACACTTTTCCGGATTTGGGCCACATTGGATCAGTGACGTGCACTCATAGGAGGCAGGTGAGGCAGTGCCTCACCTGGCCAATGTGGTGTATTGCAGCCTTTTTAACAAAAATAAAAAATAAAAATAAATTAATATTTTTTTTTCCAATTTTTATTTTTCATGAAAGAGTGGTAACCCCCCTACCCCCACCCCCTCCACCAATTTCAGTCAGTAGTAGTTTATAAACTTTATTTACTTCTATGTTTAAAAACCGTAATATTAATTACATTCATATTGCGCAAGAAAGTAGAGGCCAGCTACCCTTTCATTGCGCAATATGAATGCTTTTTCTTGTATGGGCCGCAAGAGACTGCCATCCAGTGGCGAATAAGGTCAATTGCAGTCTCTTTAGCGGCCCATACGCTCCCACCGGAGGCTTATCTTTTCAAGCCTCAGGAGCCCTCAGCCCTGTCTGCCCGCCCCTCAGCCAAATAGAGTACAGACATGAGCAGTCTGACTCTGGGCTGCCGGGCGGGAATACTGAGGCGCTGGATTGAGTGTCTGGTACTCTGGTCACCTGAGGGTGCGTCGTGTCTCACTGCTGCAGCCTGTGCTCAGTGCATTGTGCAACGGTCGGTCACGTCACGGTTGGTGTCTGCTCTGCTGTGCTGTCAGGACAGGAGTAAGGAGGATTCGGTTTGGTCCGCGGGTCCAGTGGTGCGTGTGGTGACTCACGGTGAGTGACGGTGGCTGGCTCAAGCCTCTTTCTCAGGCTGGTTTTACTAAATTTACACTCAGAATTATTTTTTAGCAAACAAGAGGGTTAACTTTCAGTGAGCCTACATCTCTCCCATTCACAAACACTGGCTACAGGAACCACCTGCTGAGATAGTTTTATTTATTTATTAATGGTGGTGGGTGTGGTGACTCAGTCTCACGTTGATAATGGTGATTGATGGTGGCTGGGAGTCAGGCCTCTCTCTTAGGCTGGCTGGCATGGGGTGACCATGAGCTGGAATATGAGTTAATGAGTTTTACTAAATTTACAGAATTCATTTTTAGCAAAAAAGATGGTTAACTTTCTGAGCCTACATCTTTACCATTCACAAACACTAGCTACAGGAACCACCTGCTGACTGAGATAGTTTTATTTATTAATGGTGGTGCATGTGGGTGACTCACGGTGAGTGATGATGGCTGGCTCAGGCCTCTCACTCAGGCTGGCTGGCGTGGGGTGAGATTGAGAAAGGAATATGAGTTTTATAAAATTTACAGAATTAATTTTTAGCAAACAAGAGGGTTAATCTGAGCCTACATCTCTCACAAACACTGGCTACAGGAACCACCTGCTGAGATAGCTTTATTTATTTCACCTGGATGGATTTAATGGACTGAAGCATTTAGAAAAATGTCAAGACTTCTAGTAATTACAGCTGTTAGAACACATTAGAGGCAGAGGAGGGGAGGTGGAAAGAAAAATAAGAAATACAAAAGGGAAGGAGATTGAGATAAATGGCAGAAATAAATAGCATCCAGTCTGGAATGCCAAACCCAATAATGACTATGTAAGAACTTAAGAAGGCACAGCCAGCAATAAGAGTTGCAGACAACAAGACAAAATGACAAGAAGGTTGACTGGAGCAGTATCCATGAGAAGAATGGGGAGTTATAGGCTGGGCAGGTTAATAGGGTCTGATGAGAGATAGGATTTAGATTAAAGCAAACTGGGGCAAAATTAGAGTTACAGTACTACAGTCATTATTAACACATTCTGAACTTGGTTTATTCAATAAACCAAGCTCACTGAATGTGTTAATAATGACTGTAGTATAGTGTTGTATACCTTTCTAAATAATTAACCTTAACAGTTCATGACTTGGGAGTTTTTTTCCCCTTACCCTTTACAAAGAGGTCAGAGTTTAACCCCTGCTCTGTAAAAATAGGGCTGCATTACTTTTTAGGTGAAAAGTGGTTAATAAAAGAAATCTGCAATTATGAAAAATAGGTCACCAATAAAATTGGTCTCAGAATGGTGTATAATTGCAACAAAATGCTGCTGACTAAAACCTAGGAGCTAGCTGGCTGTGGTGACACAGTGCAAACCATCTGGTGTGTATTAGAGGAAGTGCTGTAAATATTGGTGAAAGCTCTGTATTATCAGTTCTACATGCACAGACCCTGTAATGTGTATATTATACACATCACAAAAGTAGAAACATACAAAAAATACTAGACAAATTTATTTATATACACATTACAGGGTCTGTGCATGTAGAACTGATAATACAGGGCTTTCACCAATATTTACAGCACTTCCTCTAATACACACCAGATGGTTTGCACTGTGTCACCACAGCCAGCTAGCTCCTAGGTTTTAGTCAGCAGCATTTTGTTGCAATTATACACCATTCTGAGATCAATTTTATTGGTGACCTATTTTTCATAATTGCAGAGTTCTTTTATTAACCACTTTTCACCTAAAAAGTAATGCAGCCCTATTTCACAGAACAGGGGTTAAACTCTGACCTCATTGTAAAGAGTAAGGAGATAAATACTGGGAGGAATTGTGTGGAAGCTTCATTTTACATCTCCTCATTAACAATGATCTGTGTGATAGAACCGGAGAAACAACATCACCTTCTATCATCCATGGAAAGATTGGAGAAAATCTTTGAATCGCTACTGATTACAGAAGAGTTAAAGGTAATGTTTTATGGGTATAAATAAATGTTTCCTCCCCTCCATTCTGGTCTTACTTTTACTATACCCCAGAATGAAAAATCTTGTCTGCCTTTAGCAGCTCAGCACAGCGAACGCTGCTAACAAATAAAAGGGCTTTCAGAATGAAGTATTTTATACTTCATGAATGGTAGTCCCCTTTATTTGTTATGATGGTAAATCTTAGCGTTTCACAAATGCTAGGTATTACCATCACTTTAATATAAAAGTGTTGGTTATGCAAAACTGGGGAATGGGTAATAAAGGGAATATCTATCTTGTTAAACAATAAAAATTCTGGAGTAGACTCTCCCTTTAAAGTCCTTTGCAGCCCTGTTTTTTCTAAAACCTGAGACCCCATAGCTTTGAGCCCTTATAACTTTTGAAAGCAAATTTTTAAAATAATTTTTATCAGACAGCATTTTTTTGTCTCGCATAACAGTTAACCAGAGCTCTGAAGTCACGTTAACCCAACACAAGTTTATTTATTTTGCTCTCAAGTGAAAACATTTACTTTCAACTCATAATACGTGTGCTTTTTCTGTAATGCGCAAAAAGTCGAAAAAGATCTAATATTGCTGATGCGCGCAACAGTTTTGGCACCACTCGTAATCTAGACCTTTACAGGTGCTAATGTTTGAGACTTCCCTCTAAGATGTTGCCCAAAACTCTTCTGCCCTCTCTTAGCAATTCTAACAATTAAACTACAGTTTAGCAGACGAGTCTACAGTTATGTCAATCATTTTATTTCATGTAGCAAGCGTTTTGCAAAAAGTGTTCTCATAACAATTGAAGATTCTCACACAAGTGAAATAGCCTATCTCATTTGGAATGTGACATTCCACTCTTTCAAGATAATAACACTGCTTGAGAACAGAACAGCAGAGTGAAATACCAGTAACATTTCTCATATGCATTTCTCTTAAAGGTATATATGTATTGTTATGTGATATATGTACTATTCTATATATGTATGCATACTATATATATGTTGTGTGGGGAATTACTAATTGTTTATCCCCTACAACCTGATGAAATACTGGATGCATTACTGAGAAACAAGTTGCTTTTATTAAACTCCTTTTAATTTTTTATTGAGGAACTTTTGTCTCTTTCCATTGTTGCACTATTCTCGCATATTTATGCACATATTATGAGCAAACACACATCTGTGATTAAGTATTTTGGAACCAGAGACCTACCAGCTGCTAGCTGATCACTTGATCGTGACAGGGGGGATTGCATTCAAGCTTCCCTGTTTCCCCACTACCACTGTTGAGACAGCCTGCCGCTACCATTTGTTAGCTGTTTCACCTGAGATAGTCTCGCTGGGGGGCCCCAGTCTGCGCCACGTACACTACGAGTAGTGCTTCAACATATGTGAGTTGCCCTTTGTCTGTCCTGAGGTGTAATGCCCTGTTTGGACTTATTCACCCTATGAGGCACCTCCTTCTTTTTTCTTCTCTTTTGCTTTTTATTATTCACACATATTGTGTTCATAGTGAGCGCCCCCTTAATATCTATTATCCTCTACAATGTGCCATAGACAAAGTGGAGATGGCCAAGGTGTATGGGTGAGAGGTCCCTGGCTTCATTTTCCAAGAATGGAATGCAGTAGGACGGAGCTCCCAGCCTGGGGATATTAATCAAAATGCAGAACAACTGAGAACTGTGACACACAGGATTTACTTCCAACATAGGAAATAAAGGTTGAATTTCTGACAAGGTTTGGGGCTTTGCAAAACTAAAGATTTGAGGCATTACCCCTTGTAACACCCTCTACCTGAGAACTCCAGTGAGTAAAATATTCACAATATTACCTTCTAATAAGTAATACATTTTGCTCTGTCATGATCAATACATAGCTTGACAACTATGCAATTATAAAAAAAAGCCCAGAATGCATCATTATTATTTGCTCATAGACATTGATGTGTTGCGAGAATGAATCAATGATAATTGCAGAGTTCTTCTTTACATAAATGAGAATGATTGTCCACTCTGTGTGGAAAACAGACACCAAAACACCCTAGGTTTTTGGAAACCTATTTAAATACTTATAGTGTGGGGATTTAAAAAAATATGAGATTCCCCAAGGAGCCAAATCTTTAATAGTGAGGTAACACATAAAAGTACAGGGTCTCAGAGAATCCCACTGAATCTATTACCACAGCATTCAAGGCTTTATTAGTTTCTTCCTCCTGACACCCAGGGCACAGGAAAAAGGTCAAGTAAAGTCTCATATTAAGCAGTTTGTAAATTGGGAATGGGGATATGTAGTTGACCTTTAAATTAGAATTTGTGACCTGTTACAAGGAACATGCTAAGCAGTTTGTATTTTTCATAGTAAAACTAGGTTATCAGTAAAACCAACTGATGTGTAAAATGTCATGTGTTCGTATGTTGCTTGTGGTTAATATTATTGGAATTTTATATGTGATCTTTCTTTTTTACTAAATAAAATAATTTTGTATTTTCTAGTAATGCAGAAATGTACATAGAAACCTAAAAAAGGCCTAGATTTATTAGGAACTAATATAAATCTCGAATATGACAGATCTTTCTTATTCCTGTGCTATAGCTTTACCTGTATAAAACATGGTTAATAAGTTCTGTAAGATAACACATGAAGGGTCAGATTAATAGTTAGTGGAGCGCTATCTTAACATGTGCCCGTAAAGGGGCCAATTTGCCCCTTTTCGGGCACAAGTTAAATAACTAGCCATTACAAGTGGCTGGTTAATTTGACCGCGAGCTTGTGGTTTTACTTTGCACTCAGCTCAATTAACCAGAGGTCAGACCTGTGGTTAAAAAGGAAAAAATGCCCCAATTGCCCCCCCAAAATAAAGAGAACGGTACATAAATATAAAAAATAAAGATGAGCATTTTTTTTTTAAACTGCACAAAGCAGTTATAGTTATAAGGGGTTACAGTGCCTTTACATGAAGGTGAATGGGGCACTGTGTTTTCACTATAAATATATACGTATATGCATATATATATATTAATGTGTTCATATGTGTATATACACATATAAACACATACGTATATATATTTATATACATATACTGTATATTTATCTATTGCTGCCCAATGCTGCGCGATTTGCCCCCTGCATTGCACTAGGTGGTTTGCCGTGTCTGTTGGCATTAAAACAAGGCTCCCATTGGAGCCTATGCAAGCGTGCTTTTGTTAACGATTGGCTTCACAGCAATTATCTCTTTAGTAAAATATAAATCTGCTCTAAATGATTTAATTCTGTATTCATAATCACCTGTCTGGGATATTGCTTAAACAAGATCAATACATCTGTAACATGTTTTCACACAACATATACATTAATTAGCCCTGTATGATATGTTAAGTGTATTTGCTTAATAATAATAATAATAATAATAAACCGTAATAGAAGTTTACCATCACATGATATTTACAATTTCTCTTCTTTACCTGCTTAATTTCTGTGCATTATATTTAGTCTAAGTGCTATCGCCTCTGATACAGAGCTGTTCCATATTCTTAGTAAGTATCACATATTCATCATTCTCCATACCTTTTACTCCAGCCATTCCTTTTAATCTAATGGCTAGAATTATTATATTATAATTTTTTTTTTATAATAAAGTTATATTCTACCACTGTCCATACATTAAAACTGAAGATTGCCCCTGACATCAGAATGTTTGCTTCTTTAGGCTTTATGGTACACCTCACCATTCTGGTATTGTGAGACAGTGTGACACTGTTCTTCTGGGATTCATTTATGAAGATAAGAATCATTGATCATAAACATGTTGTTTACTAACATCTCTGCCACCTCAGTTGTAGCAGAGTTCAAATATCCTAACCTGGATGTTTGACATGTCCTGCATTTGCCAAGGGGCGAGGCAGGATTGCACAAGCACTTCACATGAACACAGGCAGACAGGTTACCTGCTTGGAAACATTATGCACTCCTTGTTCAGAAATGTGGGTCTTTGGATCAATAAAATCACTGCATGAACTTTAAAAAAAAAATGGATTTTGTATATCTCTTTTTGTGTAATCTACCAGGCTCCGAAATCAACAACAAAATTTTATTTGTCATATCTAACATGTAATGTGGCTCTGTAACATGAAAATAACTGAAATGGTATTGAAATACCCTTACCAAATCTGTACACTGATTCTTTATAAACAGTTTGTTTTCTAACACCAGATATTTAAAAATGCAAAAATCGGTTATAAAAAATAAAACCAATAGATCAAGGGGCTTCCTCACAAGAGGAATCTAGAGCGCAAAAATGAAGAGAATGCCACAGAATAGTGTGAGATCCGACAGGCAACTTTAATGTGTACAAGATTAAAACTACTCACAAGCGTAGATATAAAATCAGCATTTCACAAGTAACAACTTGTAACAACTGGGTAACCAGAGCGTGGAGAGTCTCAGGAGTCTGAGGGAAATTTAGAAAAGTTGGAGATACCGGCATGTAACGTCACCACCCAGTTTTTACAGCGTGCTGAGCAGACTTCCACGTTCTCTCATAAAATTCACAATGAATTCAGTCACTCAGAGCCTCAACGCGTTTCTCTGCCTACACTGGCGGCTTTCTCAAGAGTACGGAGTGATTAGCATCTACCAGTATTTAAACAAGTTGGATGAAACTGCCATCTAATGCCCATATTTAAGATTACATTGTATTACGTTTTAATAGGCATTATCCATATTTAAAACTGATTTATTCAGAAATTGAACACAATTACAATATATTCATACAATATAAATACATTAACATTACACTGTGTTAATAAATATAAACAATAATAAAATTATTTAAAATTCTAAAAATCATTATTAGAAATAATACAAATAATTAGTTAAAAATGACTATTAAAAACACTATTAGAAATTATTTCATGTGGTCATATAAAAAAGCATGGATAAATCTATAAAACTCATTTTAGTTAAAAAATCATAGAAAAAACATCAAAAAATTGGTATGGGGATCAGAAGTTAATAAAAAATTATAGAACAATATCAATTAAATAAAAGCAGCAATATCTATATCTACATTAAGACCCCCAGGTGTAAGGGTCCCTAATTTGTGAATCCAAAATGTTTCCCTCTTCCTGAGGGTCAATAAACAATCTCCACCTCTATGATCTTTTGGTACAATTTATATCCCTTTAATAGTCAGGTATGTTGGATCCAGGGCCGTCTTTAACGCAGGGCAAAAGGGGCAGCTGCCCAGGGCCCAGTCTTTGTTGAGAGGCCCACATTTTTTGGTTCATGCCAGACTGCTGATGTCATGTGACATGAGGGACACACACATTCAGTCCTAATACTATCACAGTCAAAAGTTCTCTGCTTATATTTATTTGTGAGAAACTGTGCCAGACCATGCCGGTGTCATGTGACATGCCAAGCTAGTGCCATGTGTTGTTTTAGATGTGCACTCTGCAGCACGGAATGCTAAGCCCTAACTCGGCATCCAGCCAATCCCACTGCACCAGAAAAGGTCCTGCTGGGGTTACCACTGTTACTAGGTAACTGCTCTGGTGGTAGGAATTGTTTCTGGGTAGGGCTGACTGTAGGTGCATGCAGCAGAAAGCTGGAGCAGCAGGCACGTAAGGATTTGAGCATCTGTGCAGCTGCAAACACTACTCTCTTCAGTCTTGAGGCTGTGTGACTCATCTCACACTGTATCCATGCAGCCTTGGACAGACAGCATTCAGTCTGCTGGTCCCCTTAGCCCTGGTCTTTCTGCTGTGGCCCTAAGATCAACTAACTGAACTTTGTTAGGGGAACAGTGCTTTGTAGAAAGGTTTCAGTGGGAAGAATAAGTGAGTGCACACATGCCCTCCCCCATGCAGCAGCATCTAGTGCAGGATGAGAGGGAACTTGTTCCTAACAAAGAAGTGACATGTGCAGCTGTGGCTGATGTATAGTGTCATGCTGATACTTCACACATTAAGGTAAGGTTTATTTTTATAGTTTCACATTCAAAAGCATATTAAATTAATCCACAGTGGAGAAATTTATATATTTATTTACTTATTAGTACTGCTTAGGTCCAGTTTCTCATACTGCAATTTATTCAATTTTTTTAAAAAATGATTAGCCCAGCAGTGGATGATCCACTGCTGGGCTAATAATTTAAAAAAAATTATAAAATACATTGATTTAGTTGTTTTTTGGGATGTTGGGGTGGAGAGCGAAATTGCATTGGGGGGGGGGTGCAAGAAAACGTTTGCCCAGGGTCCAGTCAATATTAAAGATGGCCCTGGTTGGATTACAGTTATGTTTTTCACTAAAGTGTTTAGGGACACTATGTTTTAATAGGGTTTTTTTTTTTGTTTTTTTTTTTAATATTTTATTGAGGTAAAAGATAAAACAGTACATAATAACCACAAAGATAGGCCCTCAACCCGTAAGGGTGATTAGTAGTAATATACATTACTGGTCATAAATTGAGCATTACAACAATATTATAAGGCATAGATGAGAACTTACATTTCAATAACTAGAGGAAATAAAGAACTAAAAGCCAAATGTGACTCTAGTAAGGTAATGTAATGCTATCTATGTGGTTAATGAACCCATAAAACTGACCTCAAATTTTTAGGTTTAGGACATATAGGGCCCCTTTTGAGCCCTCGTATCATATATAACAAGGAAGGGTTTATCAATAGCATCTATAATTGAGCACACATATATAAATTATAGGGAAGTACACATGGGATCTGTGTCCCTTAGCTTATCAGGTAAACCAAATAAAGGAGGGACGGAGCCTGTGATACTAAAGAAGGCTTGTAACTCAAATATATTGTCATGCCTTAAAGGGAGGTGCATGAAACATTATAGGGTCAACAGTTACAAAAAATATACTGGGCTTAGCGGCAACACTACTACAAGACCTATTAGGGGAGACCACTATCACCCGTGTGTCAGGAATAATTTTCAAAATATAAAGCCTGTGGATCTATAAATTCCAGAGAAACCATGGGTCAAATATCCAGTCATCTTGAGGTAGTCTACGACAGTCTTATACAGGGTAATTTCCCAGATCTGCTGAACAAGTATCTGAAGTAGGTTAATAAGCAGTCTAGTTAAATATTAGCTTGTCATATCTTAAAGTAGGGGATCCTACATTAATGTATGTCAGGTATTATGCTATCATGATTATTGTGTACCTAATCTGTGTGGCACGCTGACCCATAACACCTTAAAGACAGTATTTTCGCTGTATAATAATATACAATAAGTATTCAATATTGTGGTTAGCTAAACAAGCTCAATGGGGTCTCAGCTAGCTGTTGTACATTTTTACTTTGACAAATATTATGTAATGAAGAAGAGTATGGTAGGGTTAAATCTGAAGCTATCTTCATATCTCAGCAGGAGGAGATACTATAGATCAATATCACTCTAAGTCATAGGGATTGAAATAAGGATCAATATAAAAATGAAACTACGACAAGTTGCTGACTCCCCCTCAATGGTGAGAGTTGTCATTCAAAATGTGTCTCCCAATTTGCGTTAGCAAGCAAAATTACATGCCCCACCATCCTGGCCACTGAGAGCAGGGCAGGCAATCACATCTTCACAATCAGGGAAAACTCTAAAAGTCTATAACATGATAAAATATATTCTCTCCACAGACAGGTAATGGATAGGTGCACTAGTGGCAGCTAAATAGTCTCATAAAACCGAATCTTCTAAGCTGGAGCCATTTTATAATAAATGAATGAATTAAACTAGGGGCATTGCTAAGTATTTTAAGCAAAATAAGACATTATATCATCACATAAGACCCAAGATACACTACCATATCACCCCCACCTTTTAGACCCAAGTATGGATTCCCTTGTGTAGATATAGCATAATATGAAATGAAAGTGTGACTATAGAATTACTTAATAAAATTAACACAGAAAAAAAAGACAACATAACAAGCTTAGGTAGTACTATATGACATCACACATCAATAGATCATCATTATCCACAGTACTATCACTCCTGTAAGTAAAATTAAATATTTAAACAGCTGCTTGTGAGATCACTAAGCGAGAGGCTAGGAATTTAAAGTACATGTAGAGCAGCCGTCCACTAAATATCATAACCGTTATGAGGGGTGACCTTTAATAACTCCTTCTGATGTAGCAGACTAAGTTCTCCACACGGACACCCAGCTCATTGATATTCTAGCCTACACCCGCTTTTTGGAAGTTACACAAGCCAGCTTGAAAGGTGCAAGTAAAAATGTCCCTCCAGCATTTCAAACAGTCACAGCTCATAAGCGTTTTCACATACCGGATCCTGGTAGCAAAAAACATTAGCGTCTCTGACAGATGTACTCCCAGCAACACTGTG
This sequence comes from Bombina bombina, assembly GCF_027579735.1. Taxonomy (NCBI): domain Eukaryota; kingdom Metazoa; phylum Chordata; class Amphibia; order Anura; family Bombinatoridae; genus Bombina; species Bombina bombina. The sequence continues at coordinate 995,453,430 of NC_069500.1, read as the reverse complement.
GGATCTGTGTCTCCCATATTTTGAGCCAGCTTACTGTTTGAAGCTTCATTTTCATCCCAAAAGGGGTTCGTTAGCCCAGTGACATCAAATCGATACGGCATATCCCCGGCATGAAATCTTCTCTCCCTTGTATCCATAAATGTATCAGACTCAAGGGCGTATGACTTATGTGTCCCCTTAGTAATGCCTTGTAAGCCAAATGGATCACTCCAAGCTAATAGCCTTCCACAGCAAGCTCTGTTTACATTGCATGGGGCTAACAGAGGTATAGAGAAATCCCGTGCAAGGGCCGTTTCAATAATGCTTGAGACCATACGCTCTGAATCTTTCAGCCCCACAGTAGATACAGTTTGTTTAATCTCCATTAGAGAGGATGTAAGGTCCGTTATTTGAATTAATTCAAGGCTCTGGAAGCTCAGTTCTAGTGCAGCAGTCACTGTCTCCTCCCAATATACCACCTCCGCCATTTTAGAAAAGTATTCGACGTTATCTGAACTCTTCATATACAGTCCCATAAGCCCAGGTGTCTATAAAAACAACCACCTCGATGTATACATACACCTCTCCGTGTGGCAGTCTGGTAGTTCAAGAGCAACACACGCAGCAGCTCCCTGTATATGTTACAGATTTACCTTCATGGTCTAGGAACTAGCAGTAGTAAACAGTGTTTCCAAAGAACATAGGTCAAGACCCAGTCAGAATATCCGCTCTTATAAATTCCAATCAGTGTGTAGATAACTAAGTAGCTTCAGGATAAATTAATTATATCTTGTTAAGGTATATAATTGAAGAAATATCTCAAAAAACGGAACTGAAGGAAGGAGCTTCATAAAGACGCGTCCTGCCGCTTCAGAAGCTGGCTCCGCCCCCTTAATAGGGTTTTTTTAATGTTAGCCACATGTTCACTAAATCTTTTGGATAAATTTCTCTTTGTCGGCCACACCCACATTGTAATAAATAAACTATATATATATTTTTACACGTGATAACATTTCTAACCTTAAATTCTTGTTTTTTTAGAGACCACTAGTGGCTTGATTACAAGTTGGATGCTAACTTTTGTGCGAGAGCGAGATCAGGGTTTTTTTCTGTTTTATTCACGCAACGGAAATAGTGCTCACATTACAAGTTAAAAGTAAACATGAATGCGAGAGCATTCACAATTTAAACTCATTGGCGAGACTGAAAACATTGAGCAAAGGGCAGTGAGTTAAAAACACAACATAATTACGCTAAAATAAACTTGCACTCATATAAACACAATATGATAAAAATTAGTCATATAAATTTTTTTTTTAAATATTTATAAGGGTTAAAAGGTATATGGTATATTGCAATGATGAGTGAATTAAGGGATTTGAGCTCACGTGTAGAGGTGTCAGACTAAGTTTCTTTACAGTACAACCCTGCTTAGACATGATTGTGATAACAGACAGACAATGCAGCTTTTATTGTACAGGAAAATGGAAACATGATTAGGCAATAGTAACACCCACACCACTGCTGGACTCAGATTATCCACTTTAGGGCAGAGGACTGGAATGCCCACTTGAGGGCTGAAGACAGGAGTGCCCACTTGATGGCCAAAGACAGGAGTGCCCAATTGAGGGCTAAAGACAGGTTCCTCCACAGTCGGAGGTTTAGAGGCAGCAGACTCCGACCCAGAAAGATCCTCCTCTAAAGTATCAGAGGTGTTCTCATCAGCAGATAATCTAGTATCAGATAAATCCAACAAGTTAATAGATGACCCCTGGGAAGAATAGCAATGTTTGACCTTTCGCTTGTGCTTAGCAGGACGAGGTAAAGCACTGAAGGCTGCTGACACTGCCTTTTGTAGCTGTTCAGTAAAGTCTGGCGGTAAGAGGGCCCCTCCTGAAAGAAGATTAGAAGTGCAATGGGAAGCTGCATGTGTAGTAGGAGATGACTGCAGGGAACGCACCTCATGGGATGGAGACCCCTCAGAGGTGGACGGCTCAGTGGTACTAAACATCTTGGGTTTCTTAGATATAAGTACTTTATGAAGGCAGTTCAATCCAAAACGAAAAACCGGCTTTGGGCTACAGAACCAAATCCTCCTTGTAGAAATGATGAAGGGGTAAGAACGATTAGTATAAAAAAGAAGTTTATTAGCGTGACACTAAAAACAAGGAAGAGCCTTAGCTCTAAATGCAGACAAAAAGGGGTAACAGAGCGGCAACAGCAGACATGTTTCGTGTGGCTCAACCACACTTGATCACTGCTGAGTGTTTGCCGCCTCTGTAACCTCTATTTAAAGCCAAATTACACACAATTTAAAAACAACAATTAACCCCTTAATCTCTGGGGTAGGATCATTGCTAGAGCCCCTCTCTGAGCTAGTGGACACTTACCTTCTACCTTTAGTAGGAGACTTAATGAGTTACATAAGAGATTCAACACATGTACTCAACCAAATGAACAATTTTCAATGGAAAGAGACCTATTGTTTCATGACAATAGATGTCACAGCTTTGTACACGTCCATCCCACACCACCAGGGGTTGGAGGCATTGTCATTTTTTTTTAAAAAACTATTCTAACTATACAGAGGAAATCATTCATTTTTTGCTAACTGCAGTAGAATTTCTTTTGACCCATAACTATTTTTTGTTTGAGGAGTGCTACTATCTCCAGAGACGTGGGACGGCTATGGGGGCAAAGTTTGCCCCCTCCTACGCCAACTTGTTCATGGGTTGGTGGGAAGCCTCCCACGTCTATGGAGATGGCAACCCCCTCAGGGAACATATAATTTACTATGGAAGATATATTGATGAACTGCTGGTGGTGTGGGATGGAGACGTGGAGTCAGCTAAAGAATTTGTGAACATGATTAACACAAACAGCATGAACCTTAAATTTATGTCTCAGCACAGTAAAAACCGTATAGAGTTTCTAGATTTGGAAATAACAGTGGGCACACAACACAATATTGTAAGTACTTCCCTATTCAGAAAACCTACAGGGGGGAACACAATTTTAAACTATAGATCCAGTCATCCTGTACATGTAAAAAAAAAACATCCCAAAAGGACAGTACATAAGAACAAAAAGAATCTGTTCAAATATCCAAACATATGAAGCTCAGTGCAAAATATTAGAAGATAGACTTTCAAAAAGAGAGTATCCAGTACAATTGCTCCAAAAAACCAAGGAGGAAGTGGATAAAATTCCATGGGAGGATTTATTAAAATTAGGGTTGCACCGATACCATTTTTTTAAGACCGAGTACAAGTACCGATACTTTTTTCAAATACTCACCGATACCAATTACCGATACTTTTTTATGTCAGGACAGTTTACCAAGCACAAAAAAGACTAATGATTTAAGATTGCTTCTTTATAATTATGAACTGTATCTCAAAAGACATTTTTAAATAATTAAACAGTTTTATGTGCTTGTTGTCACAAAGTTCACAGAACATGTTTATAAATAAAAATATTACAATAACATATATTAATAACAATAAATAACAGCTGCAGCAGCTGAGGCTGGAAAGCTACAACTTAAAGGGGTGATTACTAGATGCAATTGGGTTGTAGGGTGCCTTTATAACTCATCAATCTGACATTTGTACTTAATACCAAGTAATATAATTTAATTCTGAAAAAAATATTGGGGAAGGAGTGTCCCAGTAATCCCCTTTGAGAAAAATGGGGCATTTGCATTCTACTGACTCAATAGAAAATAGGGCTGGTCTTCATATTTTTCCAGGGCAGCTTTTTACTCCCAGTCCAGCCCTGGCTAAGGATGTTCCTCAGAGTACAGTATGTTTTGAGCTTAATTGTGCAAGATGAGAAGTAGGAGTATAACAGGTAATCTAGCAATTATAATACATTTTTCAAAAGTTAGTGGCAAGTTCTTATTAAGGAACAGAAGCATCTTTGCATGTTCAGCTATAAGTCTGTTTCTGCTATTAGTAAGGACATTTGATGCAAGGCTGAACAGTCTTTCACTTTTCACACTACTGCATGGGTCAGAAAGATATTTTTGGGCCATTAAATCTCAGTTTATTAACTGCCCAGTACTTCAGGGGTTTGTCTGAATGAGGTACAGTGATCTCTCCCAGGTAGGCTTCCAGCTGTACAGTAGCAGCTTTTGGAGCACTGCTCTGACATACAATAATACAAATAACAGCAATTTGGATTGGCAGAACAAAAGTGAAAACTTTTAGTTAAGTCTCCACTCCAGCTTAAAATTAAATGGGAACATACAGTTTGAAAAACACCACAAGATGGCGTATGGGTAGTAATAGGAAGTATCGGTTTAAGTATCGGTGCATTTGCACGAGTACAAGTACTCATGCAAATACTTGGTATCGGCACCGATCGGTGCAACCCTAATTAAAATATAAAAAAAAAAAACACAATTCTAGAACACAAGTTCCAAACATGGAGGGCAAACTAGTGTTTAGCACTCCATATAGTCTGGAATACCATAAGATTTGTGAGATAAATAAACAATGTTTGCCCATTCTAGCTACAGATACCAATTTGGAGAAAGTAGCAACAGAAGGATGTAGATATGTAGCCAGGAAGAGCAAAACTATAGGCAACATGATAGCACCCTCAGATTTACCAAACATCAGCACACGTACTTGGTTACCCAATAGATTGGGTTTCTACAAGTGCAAAGCACAAAGATGTAAAACCTGCAGTCATGTAGTGGAAGGTGTGAATTTCACTTCAACAGTCACAAAAGGAGTATATGACATCAGACACAAATTAAACTATAAATCTAATCACATCATTTACCTACTTACCTGCAGAGGGTGCCAGATACAATATGTAGGCAAAACCAAATGTTTAATTAGGGATAGAGCCTTGGAGCATGTCAGGGACATTGAGGAACCTGATATATTTACACCGGTTTCAAGACATTTCAAATCAGAACACTCGGGCAATGCATCTCTTATGTCCATTCAAGCAATTGATCATGTACCACCACACAAAAGAGGAGGTGATAGAATACAGAGATTGGATTATAAAGAGGCCCAATGGATATTCTTGCTTAATAAAAGATTTCCTCAAGGTATCAATAAGGAAAGCAATGTAAATCTATTTATTTAATTAAAAAATAAAATATTTAAATAGTACACTTTATACAGGGTTTAATAGCCTTAGTAAATGGGCTAGTTACACATAAGGTGCAGCATATCTAAATAGTGTATACACAGGTATATTTTCAATACATCTTTTTTGCACCTCACATAGACTGAGGTTAATCATAATGGTACTTGTATAAATAAATTAAATTGTATTCCATGTTCAGTGTAACTGGCAGCTAAACTTAGTAATTTAAAATTGAGATCCACTTGTTCTGCTAATCTGGATGTAGTAGCATATTTGGAACAGGACATTAAGGGGTTAATTGTTGTTTTTAAATTGTGTGTAATTTGGCTTTAAATATAGGTTACAGAGGCGGAAAACATTTAGCAGTGATCTTGAGCCACACAAAACATGTCTGCTGTTGCCACTCTGTTACCCCTTTTTGTCTGCATTTAGAGCTAAGGCTCTTCCTTGTTTTTAGTGTCACGCTAATAAACTTCTTTTTTATACTAATCGTTCTGACCCCTTCATCATTTCTACAAGGAGGATTAGGTTCTGTAGCCCAAAGCCGTTTTTTCGTTTTGAATTGAACTCACTACAGTTGCGCCCTGGACGGAGGCACATCGGCTGGGCTCCCTACTTCCGGTTTGCACCTAACAGCTGTTTGGGCTCACAGAGCTCACGTCAGAGACACGCTGAAGCGATGCTGCTCAGAACGCATGGACCTGCGGACCCCCGAGGATCGGTAAGCGCCACTCTCTTGTTTGTTTATGGGACTTTATGAAGGCATGTGAAACATAATTGAGCAGGCGGGTATACCGTTGCCTCCTCACAATAAAAACAGGTATTAGAGGGAGTACCTTCTAACATATCAGAGTCCTCCATAGCTTGCGCTTTCAAGATAGACTACAGAAAAAGATAAATGGCTCCTTTATAACCCCAATGGCTGGGACACTCACCACTTCCTGTGACCCAGGCCCCACAGAGAAACCACTTCTTCTCCTGTAACCGCACAGTCAGGAAAAAGGAAATCAATGAGACCACACCCAGGGCTCGATGATTGAAAGCTCTCTGGGCTGGCGAGATTATTAATGAATGCTCGCCAGTTCTTCTGTTTCCCTGGTGGAATGATCTAAATCCATTTTTTACCCTGAAAACAGGTTTTCTCTCTAAGGGGTGTATACTGTATTTTCATATGAATGTTGCACAACAAAATTCGTATGTTAAACATTATACAAAACAAATATTTGAACCATTCACACAAAAATAAACAGGGAAAAATTGTATTGTTAAGGTACATCAAAAATCGTAACAAAATTCTTCATCACATATCGTATGGTAAAAAAGTAAAATTAGTATGTAATTTACACAGGAATAAATCAAATTAAATATGCACAGCGTAAATCGTAATTGTAGTACACTGCATGTGCAAAAATCACACCGAAATTTGAATTTATAAATACAAAATGCACAGTGTAATTGTTTTTTTTTTGTAAAATGGGCTGAACATGGGAGTATATGACAATGTCTCACTAATCCCAGCGTAATTCTATAAAGATTTTCGCACTGCAGATATCACAGTTTTTTCTCGCCAACTAAAAGGTGGCGAGCTTTTCTCAAAACAATACGAACACTTATAACCCCAATAGAAAAACAAGTGCATACTAAAATGTAGGCGAATGTAAGATGCTATAAGCAGAAAGCAGCGTAATGTGAGTTATATTGGCTGCAGGACTTTAATTTTAAAGTGCTCCCCCTGCTCCCTGATAACTTCGCACTAAGGAGCAAAGTTTCCCTAACCAGCGAGTTCCAATACTTTTAATAGGAGCCATCTCCCAACTCGCAGGGACTGCCCCTTTTTTACAATCATTGCACCGGGGCAGCCCTGCGAGTGTCAGTGAGAAAAAGAAGGTTTGAGCTGGCGAAGATTATATCATCGAGCCCCCGGTCACATGGTGTGCCATGCAGGACCAACCCTGCTCCTGGAATAAGCACACCAAATCTAACAGGTCGCGCAGTTATCCAAAAACAAAAGTAAAACCTGTATGTTCCAACATCTGCCTGAGACTCATCTCACACATATTGCAGCATAAAACGTAATAAAACAAATTATACATAAATCTCCCCTGTTCAATAATCCCCTTCCGGAGATATTAACTGGACTTGAGTGATAGAAGCAGGCAGTGAAACTCATTAACACTGATTGCTTAGGAGCTGTTAATACGAGTCTGGATGGTTTCGCAGAAAGACTCTCCCTGCATCTCCAGACCCTAACATTTGTCAATGCTCTCAATGAGAGACTGACAAGACTACTTAAAACTCCAGTCCCATACCAAAGAGTACTACCCTCCATAAGAGACTACTCCGAATCTCTGCCATCCTCCTGTGACGAAAGGCAAAGAATGACTGGGGGATGAGGGGAGTGGGGGAGGTATTTAAGCCTTTGGCTGGGGTGTCTTAGCCTCCTGGTGGCTAGGTTCTGTATTTCTGTAAGGAATGAAGCCGTGGACTCTCCTCATATTAAGATGGGAACCAGAGATGTTACAGATGTGAAAATTGGTATTTACATTCTACTTTAAAAATAAAGAAACACTTGTTTTAACATTTCCTGAAAATCCACTTAAGGGTGGTCAAAGGCGGGGTGATTTATGAGGATACCTACATCTAAAAAAACAGATTTTACAGACGTGAAAATTGGTTTTTATATACTCCTTTAAAAATAAAGAAACACGTGTTTTAAATACAGTTAAGTGGGGGCAAAAGGGAGGGAGGTGATTTATGAGGATACCTATATCTCAAAAAACGAAGATATTACAGACTTGAAAATTGGTATTTAGATTTAGATGTGAAACAGAAGGTTACACTAAAGGTCTGGTAAGACAGGTAAGAGAAGAGCCACAAGAGGGCTGTGTCACAGATGCTGAAGGATTGGAAGGTTTGGAGCAAGAGAGTGTGGTCAACAGTGTCAAAGGATATATATATATATATATATATATATATATATACATATATATATATATATATATATATATATATATATATATATATACATACATACATACACACAATAAAAATAACATTACTATAAGTGAAGAACAATGGAATGTGAAATATTAATAACTTGTCAGGTTTGCATGCGAGCGATAATTGTTCGGTTTTTATCTTCTACGCTCTCCCTTGAAGGTTGCAATATACGAAGTCCTCATTTTAGCATTCATCTGGTTTCGCTCGCACTCAAACTTTTTACTTTCAACTTGTAATACACTTTATCCAATGCGTGCAAAAATATGACTCCTAGCAAAGTGCACGCTCGAGCAGGATCGCTAAATAATGCTCCAAAATATTTTTAACATATATATACAGGGAGTACAGAATTATTAGGCAAGTTGTATTTTTGAGGATTCATTTTATTATTGAACAACAACCATGTTCTCAATGAACCCAAAAAACTCATTAATATCAAAGCTGAATAGTTTTGGAAGTAGTTTTTAGTTTGTTTTTAGTTATAGCTATTTTAGGGGGATATCTGTGTGTGCAGGTGACTATTACTGTGCATAATTATTAGGCAACTTAACAAAAAACAAATATATACCCATTTCAATTATTTATTTTTACCAGTGAAACCAATATAACATCTCAACATTCACAAATATACATTTCTGACATTCAAAAACAAAACAAAAACAAATCAGTGACCAATATAGCCACCTTTCTTTGCAAGGACACTCAAAAGCCTGCCATCCATGGATTCTGTCAGTGTTTTGATCTGTTCACCATCAACATTGCGTGCAGCAGCAACCACAGCCTCCCAGACACTGTTCAGAGAGGTGTACTGTTTTCCCTCCTTGTAAATCTCACATTTGATGATAGACCACAGATTCTCAATCGGGTTCAGATCAGGTGAACAAGGAGGCCATGTCATTAGATTTTCTTCTTTTATACCCTTTCTTGCCAGCCACGCTGTGGAGTACTTGGACGCTTGTGATGGAGCATTGTCCTGCATGAAAATCATGTTTTTCTTGAAGGATGCAGACTTCTTCCTGTACCACTGCTTGAAGAAGGTGTCTTCCAGAAACTGGCAGTAGGACTGGGAGTTGAGCTTGACTCCATCCTCAACCCGAAAAGGCCCCACAAGCTCATCTTTGATGATACCAGCCCAAACCAGTACTCCATCTCCACCTTGCTGGCGTTTGAGTCGGACTGGAGCTCTCTGCCCTTTACCAATCCAGCCACGGGCCCATCCATCTGGCCCATCAAGACTCACTCTCATTTCATCAGTCCATAAAACCTTAGAAAAATCAGTCTTGAGATATTTCTTGGCCCAGTCTTGACGTTTCAGCTTGTGTGTCTTGTTCAGTGGTGGTCGTCTTTCAGCCTTTCTTACCTTGGCCATGTCTCTGAGTATTGCACACCTTGTGCTTTTGGGCACTCCAGTGATGTTGCAGCTCTGAAATATGGCCAAACTGGTGGCAAGTGGCATCTTGGCAGCTGCACGCTTGACTTTTCTCAGTTCATGGCCAGTTATTTTGCGCCTTGGTTTTTCCACACGCTTCTTGCGACCCTGTTGACTATTTTGAATGAAACGCTTGATTGTTCGATGATCCCGCTTCAGAAGCTTTGCAATTTTAAGAGTGCTGCATCTCTCTGCAAGATATCTCACTATTTTTGACTTTTCTGAGCCTGTCAAGTCCTTCTTTTGACCCATTTTGCCAAAGGAAAGGAAGTTGCCTAATAATTATGCACAACTGATATAGGGTGTTGATGTCATTAGACCACACCCCTTCTCATTACAGAGATGCACATCACTAATATGCTTAATTGGTAGTAGGCTTTGGAGCCTATACAGCTTGGTGTAAGACAACATGCATAAAGAGGATGATGTAGTCAAAATACTCATTTGCCTAATAATTCTGCACTCCCTGTATATATATATATATATATATATATATATATATATATATATATATATATAATACATATATTACAAAACACTGTATTTCAATTTCAAAACTGCAATTTTGATTAAAAAAAAATAATTTTAAGAAGAAAATTTTATACGGTATTAAAAGTAACCCCTTAACCAAATCCGACATATATATACATTGTGCGGTACTTTGCTTATCGTACAGCACAACATATATATACGTTTGAGCTGCAGGAAGCTCCAGTAGTCTCGGTCAGTGCTCCACTTCCATATGAAGGCCGATGCTAGATCGTTACAGACGGTGACACTGTGTGTGTCACCATCTTCAACTATCATCTATTGGTGCCCAAAGGAGTTGTGGGAAGTAATCCAGGAGGCGGGTGGTTCAGCAGTATAGGGGGGAGGGGGGGAGGGAGGGAGGGAGGGGGAGGGAGTGGGATGGCCCTATACTGCAGAGAAAAAAATAAAGGGACAGTGAGGAATGGGGAGCTACGTTACAGAGAAAGGGTGGGGTGGGGGCTCTCCCTAACTAACTATCTGGGGGAGGGGGGCACCACTACACAATTAAAAAAAAAACATTTTTTTTTAATAAAAAAAAAGCGTTTAAACAGCTCTCTAACCCTCCCCCTCTAACTATTGTCCTCCGTATTAGGTACTGGCAGCTGTCTGCCAGTACCTAATATGGAGGACAATAGTTAGAGGGAAAGGGTTAGAGAGTTGTTTGGTAGGGATCAGGGAGATCGGAGGGTAAGGGGGGATCCCACACTGCAGCAAATACAAACATTTATTAAAAAATAGCCTTAAATCTTTATATTGGCAGACTGTCTGCTGATACCAAAGATGGTGGTGACCAATGGGGGGTTAGGTAGGGAAGAGAGCTATTTGGGAGGCATCAGGTAGGGATCAAGGGGTGTGAGATGTCAGGTGGGAGGGTAATCTCTACACTAAAGCTAAAATTAATTTTTTAAGATAACTGATTGAAGGGACACAGGGTCGGTTCCAAGGGGGGGCATTGGGGGCAATGCCCACCCAAATATAATGCTGTGCCCCCTCAAAAAATATTGATATGATCATATGCTTTAAAAATAATAAATAAAATAATGAATTGTTATGTAATGCTGCATGCTGGGGGCAGAGTTAGCTGCCGAACTGTGAGGTCGCATCACGCATCTGCAAGGAGCTCCGTGTCTTAACCTCTTATTTGGAATTGGAAGTTAATTAGAGACATTCTGGACTTGTCTTTAACCCTATTAATTAGCCTGATATCCGTTAGTTATTGCGAAACAGGTATAGCTAAATCTAATCTACAAAATTACCAGTACCTGAAAACCTAGTATTCTCACTGCTATTGCAAACAAAGGGGTTCATTGCATTGGGGGGTTTGGGGTGCATGGCTGTTTAGGGGACATGATTTAGATTTGAGAATGAATTTAAGGGTTTTGGATCATGGTGATTAAGGAGTGAATTGTTTTTAATGAGCTATTGCACTGGGGGTCTCAAGTTTAATGGCTCTGTTTTAGTGCACTGCATAGGATTTAGACTTAATTCTTTTACCTAGTGATTAAGCACATATTCTCCAAATAATAATAGAGGAGGATAAGCCAGCCAGAAGCTACACTTTCCTACAGAATATGTAGGTCTTCTCTTATTTTGACTCTCATACATGCTTTGTAAATGTGCGTGCCCCCTCGTGAAAAAAAAAATGCCCCCCCCCCATTTCATTAGTTCTGGAGCCGACCCTGATTAGGGACAGTCTACATCAGAATTTGTATTGTTTAAAAAGATAGATAATCCCTTTATTACCCATTCCCGAGTTTTGCACAACCAACACAGTTATATAAATACACTTTTTACCTCTATGATTACCTTTTATCTAAGCCTCTGCAAACTGCCCCCTTATTTCAGTTCTTTTGACAGACATCCATTTTAGCCTATCAGAGCTGGCTCACCTGAACTCCATGTGCATGAGCACAGTGTTATCTATATGACACACATGAACTAACACCCTCCAGTGGTGAAAAACTGTCAAAATGAAGAGAAGAGGCGGCCTTCAAGGGCTTAGAAATTAGCATATGAACCTCTGAGGTTTAGCTTTGAACTAAGAATACCAAGAGAACAAAGCAAAATTGGTGATAAAAATAAATTGGAAAATTGTTTAAAATAACATTCTCTATCTGAATCATGAACGTTTATTTGGACTAGACTGTTCCTTTAACCCCTTCACTGCCGGGAATAATAGAAGTGTAGTGCCCAGCTGCAATTAGCAGCCTTCTAATTGGCAAAAAGCAATAGCAAAACCATGTATGTCTGCTATTTCTGAGCAAAGGGGATCCCAGAAAAGCTTTTACGATCATTTGTACCATGATTGCACAAGCGGAATGTAATTTCAGTGAGAAACGTTTGTGAAAAATTTAACAATTGGTGGCATGTGGCATGAAATATACCAAAATTGGCCTAGATCATTACCTTGGGTTGTCTACTTAAAAATATATAGAGAGTTTTGACACGTAAATAAAAAAACAAGGCTCTATTTCTGTTTAAATTGAGTCATAGCAAGAATTGCTACAAATTCTCCAGTATTTTGGGCACGTTCTTCTCTGAAAGTCCTGGTAGTGAAGGGGTTAAAAAAAGTTAACAATGGTTTACATATTTTAAAAAGCTGCCTGGCCTACTTTAAGACATAACCCCCATACATTTATGCTATTATTCACATGCAAAATAGTGGCTATTTCAGCTACTGTTGTGGGACATTTTCCCCTAGCATCCACATTCTGTTTAATTATATGTGTTTGATAGAATTCATATCTGAACTCTAAAAATCCTTTTTCACAACATCAACCATTATATAACAGCACATGATATTCCCAATAATAAGAATTGGCAGTTTATGGATGTTATAAAAAAAAATCAGGGGTTTTGCCATTCTATTTTCATTCCAGTTGTGCACTTTTTGACACAAAGGTTTTTAAGACCATGCAAATGTATTTTCTAAAGGGAAGTGTTATATTCTTAGTTTTTAGTATTATTTTTTTTTTGTCACTCAATCATTTGCTTTGATTTATAACAATATTATAATGCGTGATATGGAAAAAATCATTATCATGAACTGTAGTGGTTAGTTATAAATCTCCTAATATATAATGCAAGTCGTATAGTATATTAAAAATTTCCATGTAAATGTACAGAAGATGAGAAATCAATTTGTGGTTTTTAAATCCAGGTGTTAGAGAGAACTATATCATCATTTTTTCCATAGATTTTATTTTTATTAACTAAATCTCTTTTTGCTATGATAAAGAAATAGGCACAATAGACAGAATAAAGTAAAAGAGACAGACAGGTCAACAAAGAACTAACACTGCGTGGAAAGCAGAACCACCTACATCATCTAATTAAGGATTTAAAAAACTAAAAAATTGGTAAACCATTGAAACATAAATAAATATCAACAACCTGGGAACCAAGCACTATTCATAATGGCTGAGTTCCATCTCCATTTTGTGGGTTTTGCTTCTCATTGGGGTTTTCTTTAATGAGATGTTAATCTGTCTTGTAAACAATTGGTAATGCAACTTCCACACCTATGAGCAAAACTGCTAATCTCTGCAATTATATTGTTCTCAAAATGTTGCACGTAGTTGTTCATAATAATTAATCTCCCACAGACAGAAATGGAATGGCGTAAAAACAAAACCAGACATGGGCTAACAAATCAGCATTATATTTAAATATAGTGACACAGGCCCATCTAAGACTTAAGTGTTTTTTTTTTTGTTTTTTGTATGTCTGATAACATTCAAGAATGATGGAATATTATTCTTCTAATTTTTTTTTACATATAATATATGTAGTGACCTTCCAGAATAAGTGTCTGTTATTTGTAGTTGTTGGTACAGGTTGTTCAGTAAGCATAAGTGTTTTCAAGATATATAATATATATATAAAACAAGATAAACAGGTCATGTTGATTCCTCTGATGAGATTTGTGCATCTTCTTATTTAAATTCTGGACCCTTCAGTCATGCAAACTCCTCTAAAAAACAGTTTTATTGTCATGTCAGAGATGGTAGCTACTCCCAGGAGACTAAAAAAGGTAAAATAAGCTTCCTCCTGGTTCTTCTTATTTTAATACGATCATTCTGATACTTACAGTGGGGCAAAAAAGTATTTAGTCAGCCACCAATTGTGCAAGTTCTCCCACTTAAGAAGGTGAGAGAGGCCTGTAATTTTCATCATAGGTATACCTCAACTATGAGAGACAAAATGTGGAAACAAATTCAGACAATCACATTGTCTGATTTGGAAAGAATTTATTTGCAAATTATGGTGGAAAATAAGTATTTGGTCAATATCAAAAGTTCATCTCAATACTTTGTTATATATCCTTTGTTGGCAATGACAGAGGTCAAACGTTTTCTGTAAGTCTTCACAAGGTTGTCACACACTGTTGCTGGTATGTTGGCCCATTCCTGCATGCAGATCTCCTCTAGAGCAGTGATGTTTTGGGGCTGTCGCTGGGCAACACAGACTTTCAACTCCCTCCAAAGGTTTTCTATGGGGTTGAGATCTGGAGACTGGCTAGGCCACTCCAGGACCTTGAAATGCTTCTTATGAAGCCACTCCTTCGTTGCCCAGGTGGTGTGTTTGGGATCATTGTCATGCTGAAAGACCCAGCCACGTTTCATCTTCAATGCCCTTGCTGATGGAAGGAGGTTTGCACTCAAAATCTCACGATACATGGCCCCATTCATTCTTTCATGTACACGGATCAGTCGTCCTGTTCCCTTTGCAGAGAAACAGCCCAAAAGCATGATGTTGCCACCCCCATGCTTCACAGTTGGTATGGTGTTCTTTGGTTGCAACTCAGCATTCTCTCTCCTCCAAACACAACAAGTTGTGTTTCTACCAAACAGTTCTACTTTGGTTTCATCTGACCATATGACATTCTCCCAATCCGCTTCTGGATCATCCAAATGCTCTCTAGCATACTTCAGGTGGGCCCGGACATGTACTGGCTTAAGCAGGGGGACACGTCTGGCACTGCAGGATCTGAGTCCCTGGTGGCGTAGTGTGTTACTGATGGTAGCCTTTGTTACGTTGGTCCCAGCTCTCTGCAGGTCATTCACTAGGTCCCCCCGTGTGGTTCTGGGGTGTTTGCTCACCGTTCTTGTGATCATTTTGACCCCACGGGGTGAGATCTTGCGTGGAGCACCAGATCGAGGGAGATTATCAGTGGTCTTGTATGTCTTCCATTTTCTAATTATTGCTCCCACAGTTGATTTCTTCACACCAAGCTGCTTGACTATTGCAGATTCAGTCTTCCCAACCTGGTGCAGGTCTACAATTTTGTTTCTGGTGTCCTTTTGACAGCTCTTTGGTCATCACCATAGTGGAGTTTGGAGTGTGACTGTTTGAGGTTGTGGACCGGTGTCTTTTATACTGATAACAAGTTCAAACAGGTGCCATTAATACAGGTAATGAGTGGAGGACAGAGGCGCCTCTTAAAGAAGAAGATACAGGTCTGTGAGAGCCAGAAATCTTGCTTGTTTGTAGGTGACCAAATACTTATTTTCCATCATAATGTGATTGTCTGGATTTGTTTCCACATTTTGTCTCTCATAGTTGAGGTATACCTATGATGAAAATTACAGGCCTTTCTCATCTTCTTAAGTGGGAGAACTTGCACAATTGGTGGCTGACTAAATACTTTTTTTCCCCACTGTATATTGAGTCAAATCCCCAATCTTATTATGAGTGTTTGCTGGGCCCCTCTTCTGTCCTAATTAGCCCCTTTCAACCTAGAGAATTTTTGGATGAAAAAGGATCCCTTTAATTTACCCTAAACACATTAAGCACCCCCTCTTTTCTCAGCGGACCCTTGCAACTTTTTTCGCCCTATTCCTCCAACAGTTTCTGCAAAACCCCTTGGACCATGGGGATCACAGTAATCTACATGTCCGAAATTCCTTTGTCGCTCCCTACTTAATAATGAATTGTTTACTCCTATTTTTGATCCAAAAGTTGCTATCTTTTTTGCAAGGAGGGGTAGTTACCCATTTAAGGCCAGAAGAAGTAATTTTTAAGACAAACTTTTAGATATTTCCAGGACCCCTTCACCATTAGGTAATGGGGGCTTAAAGAAAGTTTCCCTAAGCAATGCCAAGGGGGCACTATTAACTGAATACAGAAAGATGTCCATGAGCATTGACCCCAAACTAACTGGACTGATTCAGAAGTGAATGGCCAACTTTTTGGAGATTATTTTAGTAAAGAGTTGATACTTATGCCTCTAGTGTATCTGCACTAGAACAATATATTTTTACTATTACATTACACTATATTCCAGTTTATTTTAAAGCCAATTGGCCCTCCCACTACAGAAGTGACTCCAGCAATTAGAGACTGGATTCACATGTGCTCTCTAATCCACACGGGACCCTCTCTTTCTAGATCAATTTGCCTCCTAGACAAATTCCCAACTTCTTTGTTTCCACAATTGGCTTTCAAATCTGTTCTCTCTGATAATGAATTCCTTTCTTTAGGAGTGGTCAACTCAGAGGACTCTTCCTGGCCTTGTCATCCATTTGTGGCTAGCCCAGTCATGATTTCTTACCTTGCTGAAGCCCTGTTATGTATTTACCCTCTCTCTTCTTGCACTTTCAGTCCCATCCTCTTTCACGTTGGATCATCTTCAAGTGACTGTAAGGTTCATTTCCAGGGTGCCTTGGCAACCAATGACCTATTATCAGAGACTTGCCACCTCTTACAATACACTTGGGCCCTCGGCATTATACACTACTATGCTTCAGAGGAAGATATTTGCATGCAGTCTCTCTTTGTTACATGATACTGGTTTCTGATAGGTGTAAAGTAAGTAGCTCATGCTCATAGTGTTGTTATTTTTATTTATTTATATTGTTGGAAAATAATATTGCATAGTTTGTTTGGAAATACCAGATTTTTATGCGTTGATTTGGAGTAATGCTGCCTGATGTCAGTATTGCCCTAAAGTTAGACTATTATTGTGCAAAACTGTTTAACCTTAGTTTATTTAACTATTACATTTTGAAACTCCACTAAAACACACAAGAGTTTAAACCAGAAAATGTTTGGGTATTTCCATGTTTAAAATAACATAAAATATATATTTTTTTAAAATATTATTGTTGTGTGTAAAAGAGAGCATACTGACATATATCTAAGTTTTTGCTTTTTTGTTTTCAAATTGATGCTCCTGTGTTAGAAAATAACATTATATATATTATATTTGTATGCTTGAGGGCCATATTGATTTTCAGCATTAGAGCTTTTGAGATCGTCTCTATCAGCCATTAAGCTTTTTATTCCATTAACTAGTTGTACTAAAACATACACGTCCTGTTAGTTTCAAAACTATATATACAGGTGGCCCTCGGTTTGCAACGGTTCAATTTGCACCGTTTCAGAATAACAACCTTTTTTTCAGTCATGTGACTGCTATTGAAAAGCATTGAGAAGCAGTGCATTGATTAAAATAGTCAGTAGGTGGAGCTGTCCGCTTGTGTTGCAGCAAAGATATGCAAGCCAAGCAAGCTGAAATTAGTCAGTTTAACCAGACCTGAGCTATCGAGCAGCTTGCAAAGGAACAAGATCTTCCTGTCTATAAATCAGTCCAGATTGGAATGCATAGAAAGAACTATTTGCAGAAAAATGCAAGTAAAGTCTGTGTTGTGTGATTATTTTATTATGTTTATAATGCTGTTTAGCAAATGTTTTTGGTCATTTAACTTAGTTTAATTATATATTCTGTGTTGTGTGATTATTTTATTAGGTTTATAATGCTGTTTAGCATTTAAAGTCTTCATTTCAAAGCTTTAAAAATAATGTATTAGGTGTTACTTATGCCAATTTTGAGAGGGGCCTGGAACCTAACTCCCTCACTTCCCATTGACTTACATTATAAATTGGGTTTCAATTTACAACAGTTTCGATTTACAACCATTCCTTCTGGAACCTAACCCCGGTATAAACTGAGGGCTACCTGTATATATATATATATATATATATATATATATATATATATATATATATATATATATATATATCTCAATAAACAATGACTTGCACTTGCTGGTCTTTTTCAAAAAACGTGCCTTTAATGTAACATTTTGGAAGGGGATACGGTCCCTGAAACGTTACATTAAAGGCACGTTTTTTTAAAAGACCAGCGAGTGCAAGCCATTGTTTATTGCTATTTGTTTCCTGTTTGCACTCTGGCAAGTTGGTTTTGAAGTGAGAGTGCTCTCCATCTGCTAAATTATATATATACTAGTTCTAAAGCCCGTTCACATGGGCCATTTCTTGCAGTACAGCGGTCCCACCCCTTGCGCTCTCTCCCTCCCCCTCTCTTTTGCTCTCTCTCCCCCCTCTCTTTTTCTCTCTCTCTCCCCCTCTCTTTTGAGCTCTCTCTCTCCCCCCCTCTCTTTTGAGCTCCCTCTCCCCCTCTCTTTTGTGTTCTCTCTCTCTCCCCCTCTCTTTTGCACTCTCTCTCTCCCCCCTCTCTTTTGCTCTCTCTCTCCCCCTCTCTTTTGAGCTCTCTCCCCCTCTCTTTTGCGCTCTCTCTCCCCCCTCTCTTTTGCGCTCTTCCCCCCTCTCTTTTGCGCGGTCTCTCCCCCCTCTTTTGCACTCTCCCTCTCCCCCCTCTCTTTTGCGCTATCTCTCTCCCCCATCTCTTTTGCGCTCTCTCTCTCCCCCATCTCTTTTGCGCTCTCTCCCCCTCTCTTTCTCCCCTCTCTTTTGTGCTCTCTCTCCCCCCTCTCTTTTGCGCTCTCTCCCCCCTCACTTTTGTGCTCTCTCTCTCTCTCCGCCTCTTTTGCTCTCTCTGTCTCCCCCATCTCTTTTGCTCTCTCTCTCCCCCTCTCTTTTGCGCTCTCTCTCTCCCCCCTCTTTTACGCTCTCTCTCTCCCCCTCTCTTTTGCGCTCTCTCCTCCCCTCTCTTTTGCGCTCTCTCTTTTGCTCTCTCTCTCTCCCCCCTCTCTCTCTCCCCCCTCTCTCCCCCCTCTCTCTCTCTCCCCCCCTCTCTCCCCCATCTCTTCCCCCCCCCTCTCTCTCTACCCTCCTTTCTCTCTCCCTCTCTCTCTATCTCTCCCCCCTCTCTATCCCTCTCCCCTCTCTATCTCTCTCCCCTCTCTATCGCGCGACCATCTCCCCCATCTCTTTTGTGCTCTCTCCCCCCTCTCTCTCTCCCCTCTCTTTTGCGCTCTCTCTCCCTCCTCTCTTTTGTGCTCTCTCTCTCCCCCTCTATTTTGTGCTCTCTCTCCCCCCTGTATTTTGCACTCTCTTTCCCCCTCTCTTTTGCGCTCTCTCTCTCCCCCCTCTCTTTTGCACTCTCTCTCTCTCCCCCTCTCTTTTGCGCTCTCTCTCTCCCCCTCTCTTTTGCGCTCTCTCTCCCCCATCTCTTTTGCGCTCTCTCTCTCCCCCATCTCTTTTGCACTCCCTCCCCCCTCTCTCTCTCGCCTCTCATTTGCGCTCTCTCTCCCCCCTCTCTTTTGCGCTCTCTCTCCCCCTCTCTTTTGTGCTCTCTCTCCCCTCTCTTTTGTGCTCTATCTCTCTACCCTCTCTTTTGTGCTCTCTCTCCCCCCCTCTCTTTTGCACTCTCTCTCCCCCCTCTCTTTTGCACTCTCTCCCCTCTCTTTTGCGCTCTCTCTCCCCCCTCTCTTTTGCGCTCTTCCCCCCTCTCTTTTGCGCTCTCTTTCTCCCCTCTCTTTTGCGCTCTGTCCCCCCCTCTCTTTTGTGCTCTCTCTCCCCCCTCTCTTTTGCGCTCTCTCTCCCCCCTCTCTTTTGTGCTCTCTCTCTCCCCCCTCTTTTGCTCTCTCTCTCCCCTCTTTTGCTCTCTCTTTCCCCCTCTCTTTTGCGCTCTCTCTCTCCCCCCTCTTTTGCGCTCTCTCTCTCCCCCTCTCTTTTACGCTCTCTCCTCCCCTCTCTTTTGCGCTCTCTGTTTTGCTCTCTCTCTCCCCCCTCTCTCTCTCTCCCCTCCTCTCTCTCTCCCCCCTCTCTCTCTCCCTCCCTCTCTCTCTTCCCCATCTCTTCCCCCCCTCTCTCTCTCTCCCCTCCTCTCTCTCTCCCCCTCTCTCTATCTCTCCCCCCTCTCTATCTCCCTCCCCTCTCTATCTCTCTTCCCTCTATCGCGCGACCGTGCCCGGCCACACCCCCAGCTTCGGACAAACACACTTGCCCTTTTAAGTTATAGGATATATATATATATATATATATATATATATATATATATATATATATATATATATATATGTATATATATATATAAATACATATATGAATAGGTTAAAAATTATGTTTTTTTCTGGCATGATACATAAATCTACTAGATTGTGGAAAAAGAAAGAAAATTCCACAAAGGAATGCAAATATACACCGCTGCTCCATAACTGGTCCGCCTGCTCTGAGGCTGCGGACATCAATCCGCCCGATCTCATATGCTGATTGACATTAGGAATGGACGAATGTGTTTATTTTCTAATTCGAATGTTACAACGAATGTTATTGTAGAAATTTGATTTACATAATAGAATGTTAAGAATGAATATTCTTAAAAATTCTATTAACGAATGTTATTTACAGTTTTCGAATGTCACATTCGAATTCGAATATTACATTTATAAAACACAGTATTAGACTAGAAATACTATTTAGAATTCAAATGTCACATTCGAATTCGAATGTCACATCTGAATTTGAATATTACATTTATAAAACACAGTATTAGACTAGAAATACTATTTCGAATGTGAATGTGACATTCAAATTTGAATGTAGCATTCAAATTCCAATATTACATTTATTAATCACAGTTGTAAACTAGAAATACTATTTTGAATTTGAATGTGATATTCAAATTCGAATGTCATATTCGAATTTGAATATTACATTTAAAAACAGAGTTTTAGACTAGAAATATTATTTTGAATTTGAATGTGACATTCGAATGTAGTATTCGACTTCGAATATTACATTTATTAAACACAGTTGTAGACTAGAAATACTATTTTGAATTTGAATCTTACATTCGAATTCAAATATTACATTTCAAAATTGAATGAATACATAGCTAAACATTCTATTATTCGAACAAATATTTTCGAATTTTATTGAATAATTTGAAAACGAAAATTCAAAATAGAATGTCAGAATGTTTTATAAACATTCGCAATTCGATTCGAATGAACAAATGTATCAAAATTAATTTTAAATTTCAAATTTTTAGAAACATTCGCCCATCCCTAATTGACACCCCCTGCTAGCGGCCTATTGGCTGCGAATCTGCAGGGGGCGGCATTGCACAAGCAGTTCACAGGAATGGCTTGTGCAATTATAAATGTCGACAGCGTATGCTGTCGGACAGACCGATGATAAATCGCCCGCTATGCCCAGACTAAAAAAGAAGCAGAAAAATGAATGATGTCTATACAACATAACTTTTATTGATAAGTTAAAAATGGGAAAAGTGCAAGATTAAAATGCAAGGAAAAAGTATGCATGTCAGTGAAGACTTGTGGGATCAAATGATATAAGGTCTGGCCTTGCATAATTCATCCATATGGTCCACAAGAGTATAGTAGCAGCGATATATGTAATACCACTAGTGTGCAAAAAATATATGTAATGTAACTAAATATCTCACTAATCAATATGCAATGTGAGTATCAAAATAAATCACTTCTTGGTCCACTAAGTGACATAAAACCTTTGTGTTACTATTAAAATTTGTAGACTCAGGATGTCACTATTAGACTATCCACATGATAGTCTCATGGCAGTTTAGAGGCAAAAATGATAATAATGTAGGTTGGATACAGTTCACTTTCTTATGGTAATCAGTCAGATGTGATAGTAAATACACGAATATTATAGGGATCATATATAGATAATGACAGAGGTTACTATTACTACTAGTATCGAAAAAGGTAAATTATACGTGGTTATGTGGATGCAACCATAAGTGTGTGCTATGATAAGACACGTGTGGGGTTAGACTTCCAACCTTATTGTATCTGTTGAAATTGCAACATAAGATACTGGTAAAGAACCCAGTTAGCAAGCTGCCCAAACTAAGCAGTAGTTGATACAAGTGCTGGTTTAACTGTAAAGTAACAGTCTATTAGAAATATGTCTATTTGTGTGCAGATTAATACGTGAGTTTAAAATAAACTCTAATGAGGTCTATGGATACTGTGGTAAGATGCTAGAATGTTAATAAAATGTTTTATATGGTATCCCCATGTGTCCACCCTATACAGCTCCCAATGTAAATACATGGTTTTAATAATAGTATTACTTTTCTATATAGCAATTTAATAGAGCTTTACATCAGATTCACTGGTGTTGCCAGAAAACTGTGGGTAATATCTGTATCTAAAGTTGGCACAGAGCACACAAGTGGTTAGTTAGTATAAAAATCAACTTGCATTATGGTGAAAGTGAATCAGCTTAAAATGCTGACAGGCTGTTAATGGTAGCTGTATTCAGAGCCCTTGTAAGCAGTAAATACAGTGGTCTCAAAGTACAGGCCCTGGGGCCATATGTGGCCCTCAAGATAGTTCCGGATGCACATACTCAGTTCAAGCGGCCCCTATGGGCAAAGAACTCTTGGCCTTGGCCCCCAGATACATTGAGCTTGAGACCACTAGGTTAATAAGTGTATAAATTAGCTAATGTTGTATAGCTTGTGTTACAAAATAAATAAGTTGGTGATAGATGTATTCAAACACCGATATAGACAATAACCATACAATTGATTGGTATGTACAGAAATCAACTTGTGTTATATTGAAAATAAATATACTGTATTGCTAGAAAATTGCTGACAAAATCTTTATTTCAAGCCGTCATAGGCAGTTTATACATAAGAAAAAAAAGAGTATACAATAGGATAGTTACTTCTCTTTAGTTAGAACCGCTGCTTGAGTCTCTCTCAAAGCTGTACAAACAATGTATATTGGCAGATAGAGGCACTAGTTCTAAGGGATCTCCAAAAGATTTTTCTCTATGTTTCACAATTTTCCCAGAATAATTCTTTCTGTATCTGTGTTCAAAGAATATCACATTGGCATAGTATGTCTGAGCACCTTAATACATAAGTGCAGTATACTCACAGAATAATATCAGACAAATGGCTCCACAGGTGATTTCACAATCTTCCCAAAAAGGGGTTCTGTCTGAATCTGTGTTCAAAGAACATCACATTGACATAGCATGTCTGTGCACCTTAATATATAAGTGCAGTATACTCACAGAATGATATCAGGCAAACAGCTCCACAGGTGATATCACAAAAAACAGCAGGTGATTTCACAAAAAAACAACGATCAGGAAAGGAAAAAAGCTGGCTTTTTTTTTTTTTTAATAAAATGTTTATTTTGCTCAACGCAAAAGCGTTTGAACGGCTATACCGTCTTTTTCAAGAGCTATTTAAAAACTTTGTATAGCTTACAGAAAATCATATACAATGCCCCATCGCAGGTGGCCTTAAATATACAATCATGGGCAGTATCTGATACCTCATTGGTTGAGGTCAGATTTACACTCGATTTTAAAAACATTCAAAATTTAAAAACATTTAAAATAAAAATAAAAAAACTAATTAAATGGTAAACACATATTTAACAATTCATTTAAACAAATGTCTAAAAGTAACATTATTTAAAAAGAAAAAAATATAAACCAATCCTAGATCGTTCTATTTCTCAGTTCCCTTTCAGGTTGTCATCTGTGTGTAAGTTCTCAACCAGGTCCGTTTCTGTATGGCTTGGTCACATGATATTATTCATCCAATAGTGTAACGGATAGTTATTGGAAAATATATTCAGGAAAAAGTCCATATTGAACTAAAGCATTAAAATATTTTATTTTATTTTCCACCAAAAAGAGAAAGACATATTGATTAAATTATTGTATTTAGGGGGCGGAGTCAGCCTTGGAAGGGAACAGATGTGTTTTTCAGAGCTCCCGCTTACACTCCACATAATTTTAACTTTATTGCGAATATCTCTGTAATCTGCCATCCTGAGCCTATTCAGCTTTAACTACAAACGCCCCTGATTCCAGGGACACCAAGATTACACAGCTAGGTTAAGCGGGAGCTCCAACTATACACTGCTATATGATGCGGCCCAGATCCCGGGAAACATTACATAGCCCTCATTGCTCTGCTGGAGCAAATTTCACCACACCCGGAGATCAGAGCGGTGGATCCCCTCCCTTCTTTTCATAACCTACAACTGAGCTTAAGCGCTGCTTGAAGAAGAGGAGAAGAGGTGACAAGACAGATAAAAATAATTACTATGCTTCTCTGACAGCACTGTACGGTAACGATCTCTCTCTTACATCATGGAGGCGCACGATACACTGATCCAGTCACTGCTAAGAGATCTGGGATCGAAGATGGACAACTACTTTATGGATCTCAGCCTATTAGTCAGAGCACCTTTCACAAAGGAAGACACTGACACTGACATCAACAATATAGAAGGAGAGAAGGAGGCAGTCAAGGACCATGTGGTACTTCAAACCGGGGAATCTTACCCAACCCTTACAACAGAGAACACTCACGACTGGCCAATAGGGAATGATAAATCACAAATCACACAGAAATCTACCTCACCCACGAAACAACGCAAGGGCAAGCTTCTTTCGGCTAGATCCGGTCCTCTTATACAGAGGAGTAACTCCGCTGAGCTAGCACCTTCTCCGGTACGGCCTTCTCCTCTGGCTTCCCAGATCCCTAATCAGCCTCCCGATCTCACCTCTACTCCCGCTGGCGAGTCAGTGCTTATCCCGCTGCCCTGGGTTGCCTGTGCGGGAGATGCGGTCGGCTTCCGTGTAGGGGACCCGGAGCGGCTGAGAATACACATGGCCTATGGTCAGAGCTATTACATTAAGGAGTTCAGGCCATGTGCGTTTCAGGTTTGTTTCAGAACAAAGCCCTCCAGAGACCTCCTCCTGACCAATTGTTTCAACTTAGGTGAGTCCCGGGACTTCACAGATTTAACCCGTTCAGGAGTTGGATAGGGGTGAACGCATTCAGAGAAGGTCTTATGAACCACCAAACATGAGACTTTATGAACACTGTTTAACATTCTCAGTTTTTTTTTGTTATATATATTCTGAAAATCAGAGCCCAATGCACTCTAGTTTAACTATCCTATATCTTATTCAGGGTTGTCTACATATGTTAAAATTGAGTAAGTGTTTAATATGTTTATATTTTGATACATGCCTTACATATTTGTAATTGCTTGTAAGTGATATTCCACGAGGAC
The DNA here is from genome assembly GCF_027579735.1 of Bombina bombina. NCBI lineage: Eukaryota > Metazoa > Chordata > Amphibia > Anura > Bombinatoridae > Bombina > Bombina bombina. Next base: position 995,428,128 of record NC_069500.1, on the reverse strand, counting down.
ACATGTTACCCTATCCTATTATTCGAGTATATACCTTACAGAACTAGTCACAATGCTTGGGAGGTTAGATTAACATTACAGTTCACGCTATACAGAGGCTCCCTATAAACAGGTAGGTATAAGTGTCAGGGTTATGTCAGGTATATGTACTGTGCCTTTAAAACTTGTTCACCATACCCCTATTTAAGGCTCCTCCTCACTCTAATCTATGCTTGGCAATTTGTTGCACTTGAATCTCTCATAAGCCTGTGAAGACACCTAGCCTAATCCCTGCAACTCTGCTTGGATTCCCTTCGTTTTCTACTCACTATACTGTGATCCTTCCTGCCTGGTCTTCCTGTTCAGTCTGCAAGGTATTGGGGTCCATTTCTTCTCAAGCTTCCCTGGAACTAAGGAGCTGTTCTAAGGAGCCGATTTCCCTGCTGCTCCGATCAGCGTGTGATGTCAGAACCGGCATCCGGTCCTGCAGATTCAGCGTCTGCTCCTCTCTCACCTCAAGCTGTGTTTGCTTGTCGCAGCTCCTCCGGACTCTCTCTTTGCACTCACCTGGTCTTGGTGCTCTCCGGATTCCTGGTCTGTATATTTTATATATTGTCAGTCCTATACTTGCCTGAGTCCTAAAGTTATTGACTTTCTAAACTGCATCCAAACTCTGCTTGCTATGATTAATTGACTTCCTCTTATGGAGACTTGTTACTTGTGCCTAAGGGCAACCTCACTCAGTGTCGATAACAGTGTTATATCTGTGCATATCCATATATCGTCTCTCATTTGCCTAAACAGTGACTTTATCTCTCTAACCTAAATGCATCTACTCACAATCTGAACTGTAACTTATAACGTACTAATCCTCATAAGCCTTACCTAATTCTGCCTGCTGTTCATACTGATCACTACCTTGGGAATTGTGACATTAACCTCGCAGCATATAAGTTCTCATCCTTGTGTGACTGTGGGAGTGTATGAAACCTTGTATATATTTTACTTTGTTTGGGATGCATGTATGAAGTTGTTCTGGCAATTGATCACAACTTAATTCAACTCTGAACATTGAATCTCAGAAGTACTCCTATACTTCTTATCTACCTTGCAAATAGAAACCTAAGTTGCGTGACGCCTCCGAATCTCTCTGTATCCCTACAGTAGAGTCCCTCAGTACGATGAGCATAACAGGATTCTAATAAGTTCAGTCTTAGTGAATCCGAGGTATGGTGTGAGGCTGAGTGGTCCTATAAGAACCAGGATACTAGTTCAACCATTTTAGTCCAGTCATAACAGGACATTACAATAAGTCAGTTAGGGAAATTAGAGTGGACGCTTTATATCACACATAGCTGTCATATATGCAGCTTACTACCCTGATATACCCCACTTTAACTCGCTTATCAAGAATCTACTCAATAATGTAATCCCTACCGCCTAATGAAGCCTCAAGTTCCACACCCCCACCCCTAACTATACCTACCTACCATATGATTTGAATTATTGCCCAGGTCACAATAAGGTCATTCCAGCATACCCTAGTTAAATAGTAAGCTGTCATGTCTCGACCACCAAGAAGATAGTGTCTCATTAACATAACAGATTCACCTAGGTACTTACACAGCAATAGATCTTTACCGCTTGTTGCTTCACCTTCCTTATCATCTCTTTCATATAACCCTTTGGGCTTTCTATCTTACTCCCAGCTTACATTTTCTCCCCACTTAGTTGGCAAGCACTATGTAGATTAAAACTCAGAATACACAGACACTTGCAGACCTAGAATTAGGATAGAGCAGTATATACCCTATTGATATCACAAAATGAGGTTCTTTGTATTAATTGTCTCTTCTCCTCCGCCAAACTACTTACACTCCTCACAAGGGCCCCCCCTCTTTCTTTCTCCCCCCCCCCCCCTATTTAAGCCAAAACAGCTATTGCCTGTTGACTTCCCCATCTCTCTCTCTTCTATCTTTTAACTTCAATTATTGCATTTCCTATACCAGATACTAATTCTCTTCTTCTCATCTAGGCCCAAAAGTGGCCATTTCAAAGCTAAATTCCTCTCTAATACCATATAAGTTTGCAAGGTTCAAGAGTAACCCTCAGCTTCAATAGAAGAACATATATAAGATAAGATAATAATATAAAACTGAGGTTCAAGCTACCTACCTAAAAAGACTCTTTTCCCGACCTTTTATTACATGATATCTTACTTTTGTGAAATATTGATTCTGCTTTTATTTTTGTGTCTTATGGTATTTCATGTTTGTTAAATTTCTTCTAACAACCTCAATAAAAAAATTTAACAAAAAAAAAAATTATTGTATTTAAAAAGTCTTTTAAACAGATACAATGATCTTGTTTAATTGATACAATAATGTTGTTAATTTATATAAATATATATCCTCTCCTTCTAAACATTATGAAACTACATTAAGATATAAATCCCTATATGTATTATATTGTGTTTATATAGGAGAGTTGCTACTTCATGTATATTGTCCTATCTTGTATGTAAAACATCAATTTTATACATTAAATACAAAAAATTAAACATCATGTATTTTATCTTATCTTTTCTATCAAAATGTCTGTTGTTTACAGAAACTAACAGACATTTCATTTATATTGTCCTATCTTGTATGTAAAACATCAATTTTATACATTAAATACAAAAAAATAAACATCATGTATTTAATCTTATCTTTTCTATCAAAATGTCTGTTGTTTACAGAAACTAACAGACATTTCATGTATATTATCCTATCTTGTATGTATTTTATTTCACAAAACATCCATTTTATACATTAAAGGGCCAGTAAACCTAAAAAATAATGTTATATAATTCTGCACATAGTGCAGAATTATATAACATTATATTAGCAGCAGCTTTATAAAACCTAATATTCCCTGTGAAGTTTTATAAAAAATGACCTTTTTCAGACCCGCTCTCTGTGCTCTTCTGAGCGGGTCTGTTTTTATACACAGAGCGCATCTGGTCAGCTTTATAGTCACAGCCCGGCCCAACCGCGCCATTATACTCAGTGCAGCTCGCTCCCGCTGTCAGACAGAGCAGGAGCGAGCTGCACTGAGTATAATGGCGCGGTCGGGTCGGGCTGCGAATAGACAGCTGGCCAGATGCGCTCTGTGTAAAAAAACAGACCTGCTCAGAAAAGCACAGAGAGCGGGTCTGAAAAACGGTCATTTTTTATAAAAATTCACAGGGAATATTAGGTTTTATAAAGCTGCTGCTAATATAATGTTATATAATTCAACACTATATATGTGCAGAATTATATAACATTATTTTTTAGGTTATTATGTCACTTAGTGGACCAATAAGTGATTTATTTTGAAACTCACATAACATATTGATTAGTGTGATATTTACATATATTTTTTGCACACTAGTGGTATTTCATATATCGCTGCTACTATACTATTGTGGACCATACGGATGAATTATTCAAGGCCAGACCTTATATCATTTGAACCCACAAGACTTCGCTGACATGCATACTTTTTCTTCATATTTTAATCTTGCACTTTTCCCATTTTTAACTTATCAATAAAAGTTATGTTTTATATACACCATTCATTTTTCTGCTTCTTTTTTAAACTGAGCATAGAGTGCTATATTTGAAAACTTTTTATCTAGCTATACAGAGTTCTGGATGTGAAGGAGAGTCACATATATTGAAATGTATTGTAATGTAGATGATCCCTTTTACACATATCACACATGTACTTACAGCAGTCTACAATAATTAAAAGAATAAAGAAATAATGCATTAATGTAAACTATTAATACATTCATGTATTCCTTATTCTTTTACTATAACATAAAAAACAAAACAAAAAACTTATGCAGCCCTACACTAATAACCTCTTAAGTGACCTTACCCCCAATTAACCTAACACTATCCTATTAACCCCCAACTCAATTTTTTTACAAACTACACACAACAGTAAAACACAACAAAGTAAATAAACCATTAACCAAAAGTACACAAGCATAATCACACAATAAATTAATCTAACTACACAACAATAATTGCACAACAAATTAAACTAAGTACAGAACCACAATTATGCAACAAATTAAACTAAGTCAACAATAATAATTAGACAACAAATTAAACTAAGTACACAACAAATTATCCTAACTACACATCAATAATCACACAAAACATTAACCTAACTACACAATAATTACTCAAAAAATTAACATAACTACACAATTATAATTACAAAACAATTTAACCTAACTACACAACAATAATCACAGAACAGTTTAACATAACTACACAATAAGAGTTAAACAACAAATTAATTTAACTACACAACAATAATCACACAACAAATTAAACTAAGTACACAATAATAATTACACAACAATTTAACCTAACTACACAATAAACAAGTACAAAGACAACGAAAATACAAATAAGCACAAAAACAACAAAATATTAAACAAAACAGCAATGAACAACAAATATGTTTAACTCACCATCAGAAATCTTCATCAGATGTAATTCAAAAAAATCCAGGAAGCCATAAAAAAGCATTAGATGTAATAGAAATGATTATGAAGAGAAAAAAAAAGTGAAAAAAAAATCGAGGAAGCCATTAGAAAACAGAACAAAAAACAAGGGTCCTCTATGACGGCAGCTTCAGTGGTTATCCATGTCGTCCATGATAGTGGTCCTCTATGGTGGCAGTTGCAAAGGCCCCCCATGTCGTCCATGATGGTGGTCCTCTATGGTGGCAGTTGCAAAGGCCCCCCATGTTGTCCATGATGGTGGTCCTCTACGGTGGCAGTTGCAATGGCCCCCCATGTCATCCGTGATGGTGGTCCCCTTTTTGCGGCAGATGCAGTGGTCCTCCATGTCAGCAGCGACTCCTCCTCCTCTACAGTGGCTCCTCTTCTTTCTGGATCCTCTCTTCATGCTGTCTGACAACAACAATTTTTTTTCTGTCAGTTTCCCCTTTTTATAGGGGTCTCCTGGCAATAATGCTGGTTTATTTTTTTAAACTTTCAAATCAGCCAACAAAAAGATTTCCATTCTATTTTATTCTAAAATTCTATTGGCTGTTTAAAAAAAATATGAAATATGTCTATTGGCTGATTCGAAAGTTTTGAAAAATCAGAAAAAGAGAATCCTTTTTTCATAGCTTTCTAGATTTTTTTGGCTTTTTTTTTCTCCAGGATCGATGTGGATTACATCTGACAAAGAAAGAAAATTACCCTTGTTTTTTTTCTGGCTTCCTGGACTTTTTGGCTTTTTTTTCTTTAGGATCGTTTGGATTATATCTGATGAAGACTTTTGATGGTGAGTTAAAAATATGTGTTGTTTATTGCTGTTGTGTATTGCTGTTTTTTTAATGTTTTGTTGTCTTTGTGCTTCTGTCTTTCTAATTGTTTATTGTTGTGTACTTAGGTTAATATGTTGTGTAAGTAATATTGTTGACTCAGGTTAATTTGTTGTCTGATTGTTGTTGTCAGGTTAATTTGCATATTAGTGACTAAAATCAGATTTCTTTCCTATGACATGGAGAGTCCACAACGTTCCAATTACTAGTGGGATATTCAATTCCTGGCCAGCAGGAGGAGGCAAAAAGCACCCCAGCAAAGCTGTTAAGTGTAACTTCCCTTACCCATAATCCCCAGTCATTCTCTTTGCCTCTGTCAATGGAGGATGTGCAAAGTTGGTGTCTGAAAATATTTAATCCTTTTATGGGTACTTTTCCCTGCAAGCAAGGATTGGGGTCTAGCTGTGTCCATGTCAATCTATTTAGTAAAATTAGTGGTGGCTTTTAGCAGTTAAAATGCGGAGAGGTTGTCTTTGCTTTACTTTTAACACTTTGCTACCCTTTTTTGTAGAAAGCCAGAGTTGGTTACTCTGCTCTTTCTTTTCCTACAGGTCCATGACAGGCACAAACAGTACTCATATATGTGTAAAACTTACATCATTTTCAAATGATATATATATATATATATATATATATATATATATATATATATATATATATATATATATACATATTTATATTACAAAACTTCTAAGACCATTAGTATTATATATATGAACTTAAAAAAATTCTTTAACATTACCAATAAAAATTAAAAGTAAATGTTATATAAAAGTAGTGAAATACTAGTTATAATGAAAATAAAGATAAAAGTTCTCACTTATCGAATTCACATTGGTGTACTACAGTAAAAATGTGAGGAATTGGCACAAATATGTTGCAGACAGATCAAATCGGATAGCTGAACTAGTTGTTTCTAGTTGCCAGGTCTACATCTCTAAGTATTCAGAGTAAAGATCCAATATATTTCTCGTCTCCTTAGTTCAATCAATGTGCTTCCTCCTCTACTTCCTGTATGAACCTGTTCAGAAGCTTTTATATAAAAAAAATCCCCTGCATTTGTATTATGTACATTGGTAAAATGTAAGATCAGAGAATTTTTAATAGTGCCTGCTTCATTATTTTTTATGTGTTCAAGGCACCTAGTTTTTTTTCAGATTTGCAGTTTAACTTATCCTTAGAGTGTCTTTGCCCTCTTTATCCCTCTGTATGACCTTATTATAATCTTTGGACCTGTGGGTATGTTCACAACAGACTCAGCTTTTTTCTATAGCATTTAAAAAAACTTTAATATGATTTATTCCTCCACATTTCTTCATTTTTATTCCTATTTTCCAACATACTGGGGGCCAACATACTCTTAAAAATTCCTATTTTCTTAAATACGACCCACAACATCTATTAAAATGTCTTTCTTCAATATGCCCCAATGTTTCTTAAAGGGACACTGAACCCAAATTTTTTCTTTCGGTATTCAGATAGAGCATGCTATTTTAAGCAACTTTCTAATTTACTCCTATTATCTATTTTTTCTTTGTTCTCTTGCTATTTTTATTTGAAAAAGAATGCATATAAGCTTTTTTTTTGGTTCAGTACTCTGGATAGCACTTTTTTATTAGTGGATGAATTTATCCACCAATCAGCAAGAACAACCCAGGTTGTTCACCAAAAATGGGCCGTTATCTAAACTTACATTCTTGAATTTCAAATAAAGATACCAAGAGAATGAAGAAAATTTGATAATAGGAGTAAATTAGAAAGTTGCTTAAAATTCCATGCTCTATCTGAATCACAAAAGAAAGAATGTGGGTTCAGTGTCCTTTTAATGATTTTGCAATAAACGGAGTCCCCTTATACTTTTCCTAGATATTTATTTTTATTATTTTGTATATGTCTTTGGCTATCTATATTAATAATTATATTATCACTACTATTGTTTCCAATCAGGGTTTCTCTATTGAAATACTTGGCTTTGTCATATGTCCCATATATAACATATGAGGGGAAATGCTTTTCTTTTCTTTTTTTTTTGCCTTAAAGGGACATGAAACCCAAACATTTTTTTTCGTTATTTCAGTAGAACATACAATTTTAAACAACTTTCCAGTTTACTTCTATTATCAAATTTGCTTAATTTCCTTGGTATCATTTGTAAAAGAGCAGAAATGCACTACTGGTTTCTAACTGAACACATGGGTGAGCCAATAACAATCGGTATATATATATATATATATATATATATATATATATACTGCCACTATATATATATATATATATATATATATATATATATACAGCCACCAGCCAGCAGCTAGAACTTAGGTTCTTTGCTGTTCCTGAGCTTACCTAGATAAACCTTTCAGCAAAGGATAACAAGAGAAGAAAGCAAATTAAATAATATAAGTAAATTGGAACGTTGTTTAAAATTGTATTCTCTATCTGAATCATGAAGGGGATTGTTTGGGTTTCATGTCCCTTTAAGTTTCTCTGATTCCTCTTCAAAGTCTATCTGTGTAGTACAATTACATTTGACCCGTAGGAAGTAGGAATTGACCAGAAGGTATATTGTTTATCCATTTGGGATGGTCAGCACAAATACTCATTCATATCTGTCTCCTTTCTATATAGTCTGCTATATACCTTATTATCTATTGCAATAAGGATAACATCTAGAAAGTTAATCTCATGTATATCCATATTATGAGTGAATCTTAGATTCATATTATTTTGGTTTACATTATCTACAAAAGTTGGCCAAGAGTCCTCATCACCTTCCCAAATGATTAAGATATCATCAATGTATCTTCTTGAAACACAAGGCTACTATGTTTAAATCCCCCATCTAAGTTGGGCACAAACGTTGTCCCTATCAATGTTCCATTCTTTGGTAGGTGGTATTTCTCCTCAAATAGAAAGTAGTTTTTTCCCCATACAAATTTTATAGAATCCAAAATAAATATTTTTTGTACTTCCTGCATCTGTTCATTTTTATTTAAGAAATACTTCACTGCATCAATACCCTTGTCATGAGGAATTGATGTATATAGAGACGATACATCAAGGGAGGCACACCGATATCTCGCTTTTCATTTGATTGGTACAATAATCTGTAAAAGTTGGGGAGTATCTCTTAAGAATGATTTTAAATCTATAACTATTGGTTTTAGAAAAACATCCACATATTCTAATAGCCTGGCCATTAGAAAATTAATACCCAATATAGGGCTAGATTACAAGTTTTATCGCTCCCACTCAAGAGCTGCACTCAACTTTGGCTGTTTGCACGTATCACAAGTTGGGTGTAAAAAGTTTTCGCTAGCTTGCTAACACACAGCAAGAAAAAAGACGTTTACAATATTGAAATCATGTTAACATATTTGCCCATGTACTTAAATGGAGAGCAAACCCGATTGGAGTTTCTCAAGTGCTCTAACCTGACAGGGAAATATTAATATTTCACATTCTAATGTTCTTTACATACCAGAATATGTTCTATTTATTCCTAAATACATATTTCTACATGTATCTGATGGAATTTTGGTACAATATACCGTATATCCATATCTATCTATCTATCTATCTATCTATCTATCTATATATATATATATACATATACTTTTTGCTCAGAAGGGCTCAGGCATTTTTTTTTATCCGTCCAACAATTAATTTTTATTTTCAATACATCAAGTGTTCAATTTAATAGTCATAGTTGACGTTTCAGTCCCTATTTGGGCCTTCTTCAAGACAAATATCTACAAAGAAAGAAAATAATATAAAATTTGCAGAATTTATGATACCGTGTAAAGTCACACAACAATGACACCCTTCACCTAACAAGAAACATACATAGTTTAAGAATAGAACACGATAAACTAAGCATCAATCATTCTGAGAGGAACTGCGATTTCAAAAATATTTAAATATGTAGCAGTAGTTTCAAATGGACACAACTTTAAATAAAAGCT